>NW_027459612.1:215000-225000 GCF_050624435.1 Tenrec ecaudatus
TCTGACTTGGTGTCCTTTATACACACACACACACATACACCCTTCCAGAACTCTACAAGGATTCTGACTTCATGTCCTTTTTACACACACACACACACACACACACACACACACACACACACACACATGCATCCTTGCAGAATCGCAGGAATTCATCTCACGTCATGTAATTTATACACATACACTCAAACTTATTCCCTTGCAAAATCACTTGAGGGTTTCTTACTTCGTGTTCTTTTTACAAACATACTTAAAACACACACAGACACACCCTTGCAGGATCTCTAGAGGGCTTCTGACTTGGTGTCCCTTTTAAACAAACACACACACACACACACACACCCTTGCAGAATATCTAGAGGGTTTCTGAATGTGTGTCCGTTTCACATACACACACACACACACACACACACATCCACACCCTTACAGAACCTCTGGACGGCTTCAGACTCCATGTCCTTTTTACACACTCACACACACACACACACACACACTTTTTGCAGAATCAATAGTCGGCTTCTGACTTAGTGTCCTTTTTTCACACACGCACACAGACACACACATACACTTTTGCAGAATCAATAGTCGGCTTCTGACTTGGTGTCCTTTTTACACACACGCACACAGACCCATACACACACCTGTGCAGAATCTGTGGAGGACTTCTAACAACATGTCCTTTTTACACACACACACACACACAAAGACATACTCTTGCAGGATCTCTAGATTGCTTCTGACGTGGTGTCCTTTATACACACACACACACATACACCCTTCCAGAACTCTACAAGGATTCTGACTTCATGTCCTTTTTACACACACACACACACACACACACACACACACACACACACATGCATCCTTGCAGAATCGCAGGAATTCATCTCACGTCATGTAATTTATACACATACACTCAAACTTATTCCCTTGCAAAATCACTTGAGGGTTTCTTACTTCGTGTTCTTTTTACAAACATACTTAAAACACACACAGACACACCCTTGCAGGATCTCTAGAGGGCTTCTGAATTGGTGTCCTTTTTACACACACGCACACAGACACACATACACACACCTGTGCAGAATCTTTGGAGGACTTCTAAAATGTCGTTTATAAACACACACACACACACACATCCCTTGCAGAATCTCTAGAGGGATTCAGACTTCGTGTCCTTTTTACACACACACACACACACACACATCCTTGCAGGAACTCTACAGCGATTCTAAATTCCTATCCTTTTACACACGAACACACACACTCACACGCTTGCATAATGCCTGCAGGGCTTCTGTCTTCATGTCCTTTTTATACACACACACAGACACACAACCTTGCACAATCTCTAGAGTTCTTTTGATTTCTTGTCCTTTATACACACACACACACACTCACACAAACACATCATTCCAGAATCTCTAGAGGGTTTCTGACTTTTTTCTTTACACACACACACACACACACACACACACACACACACCTTTGCAGAAACTATGGAGTGTTTCTGACTTCATGTGTACTTTTTACACACACACACACACACACATACAACCTTGCAGAATCTCTGGAGGGCTTCTGATTTTGTGTCCTTTTTACACAAACATACACACATACACACACCCTTGAAGAATCTCTAGAGGGCTTCTGACTTCGTGTCTTTTTACACAAACACACACACACACCACACACATATACACTTTGGTAGAATCTCTGGATGGTGGCTGACTTGCTGTCCTTTTTACACACACACACACACACACACACACAAACACTTGAAGAATATCTAGAGGGTTTTTGAATTTGTGTCTGTTTACTCACACACACACACACACACACACACTTACAGAACCTCTGGACGGCTTCAGACTCCATGTCCTTTTTACACACACACACACACACACACACACACACACACATACACTTTTGCAGAATCAATAGTCGGCTTATGACTTGGTGTCTTTTTTACACACACGCACACAGACACATACACACACCTGTGCAGAATCTGTGGAGGACTTCTAACAACATGTCCTTTTTGCACACACACACACACACACACAAAGACATACTCTTCCAGGATCTCTAGAGTGCTTCTGACTTGGTGTCCTTTATACACACACACGCACATACACCCTTCCAGAACTCTACAAGGATTCTGACTTCATGTCCTTTTTACACACACACACTCACACACAAACACACCATTGCAGAATCAATAGAGGGCTTCTGACTTCATGTCCTTTTTAAACAGACACACACACACACCCTTACAGAACCTCTGGAGGGCTTCTGATTTCATGTCCTTTTTACAAACACCCCCCCACACAAACGACCTTGCAGAATTTCTAGAGGGCTTCTGACTTTGTGACCTTATTACACACGCACACACTCACACACATAAAACCTTGCAGAATCTCTTGAGAGCTTCATACTTGGTCTCCTTTTTACAAAAACACACACACATCATGGCAGAATCTCTAGATGGCTTCTGACTTCAGGATCTTTTTACACACACACACACACACACACACACACACCTTTGCAGAAACTATGGAGTGTTTCTGACTTCATGTGTCCTTTTTACACACACTCACACACACACCCTTGCAGAATCTCTTGAGGCCTTCTGACGTCATGTCCTTGTTAAACACACACACACACACACACACACACACTTGCATAATCTCTGGAGGGCTTCTGACTTCGTGTCCTTTTTACACACACACACTCACACACACACCCTCCCTCACACTGATACTCATACCTTTGGAAAATTCCTAGAGGGCTTCTGACTTCCTGTCCTTTTTACACACACACACACACACACACACACACATCCTTGCAGAATTCCTGGATGGCTTCTTACTTTGTGTCCTTTTTAAACACACACACACACACACACACACACACAGATACACACACCCTTGCAGAAATTCTAGAGGGCTTCGGACTTCGTGTTCTTTTTACGCACACACACACACACACACACAGACATGCACGCACCCTTGCAGAGTCTCTGGAATGCTTCTGACTTCGTGTTCTTTTTACACACACACACACACACACACACACACACACATACATGCATCCTTGCAGAATCGCAGGAATTCATCTCACGTCATGGAGTTTATACACATACACATACACACTCAAACTCATTCCCTTGCAAAATCACTTGAGGGTTTCTTACTTCGTGTTCTTTTTACAAACATACTTAAAACACACACAGACACACCCTTGCAGGATCTCTAGAGGGCTTCTGACTTGGTGTCCTTTTTACACACACGCACACAGACACACATACACACACCTGTGCAGAATCTTTGGAGGACTTCTAAAATGTCGTTTATAAACACACACATATCCATTGCAGAATCTCTAGAGGGATTCAGACTTCGTGTCCTTTTTACACACACACACACACACACACACATCCTTGCAGGAACTCTACAGCGATTCTAAATTCCTATCCTTTTACACACGCACACACACACTCACACGCTTGCATAATGCCTGCAGGGCTTCTGTCTTCATGTCCTTTTATACACACACACAGACACACAACCTTGCACAATCTCTAGAGTCCTTTTGATTTCTTGTCCTTTTTACACACACACACACACACACACACACACACACACACTTCCAGAATCTCTAGAGGGCTTCTGACGTCATGTCCTTGTTAAACACATACACACACACACACACACACACATCCTTGCAGAATTCCTGGATGGATTCTTACTTTGTGTCCTTTTTAAACACACACACACACACACACACACACCCTTGCAGAATATCTAGAGGGTTTCTGAATGTGTGTCCGTTTCACATACACACACACACACACACACACATCCACACCCTTACAGAACCTCTGGACGGCTTCAGACTCCATGTCCTTTTTACACACTCACAGACACACACACACACACTTTTTGCAGAATCAATAGTCGGCTTCTGACTTAGTGTCCTTTTTTCACACACGCACACAGACACACACATACACTTTTGCAGAATCAATAGTCGGCTTCTGACTTGGTGTCCTTTTTACACACACGCACACAGACCCATACACACACCTGTGCAGAATCTGTGGAGGACTTCTAACAACATGTCCTTTTTACACACACACACACACACAAAGACATACTCTTGCAGGATCTCTAGATTGCTTCTGACTTGGTGTCCTTTATACACACACACACACATACACCCTTCCAGAACTCTACAAGGATTCTGACTTCATGTCCTTTTTACACACACACACACACACACACACAAACTCATTTTCTTGCCAAATCTCTGCAGTCCTTCTGACTTCGTGTCCTTTTTAAACACACACACACACACACATACACTTGTAGAATCTCTGGAGGACTTCTGATTTCATGTCCTTATTGCACACACACTCCCTCACTCTCACTCTGGAGGACTTCTGATTTCATGTCCTTATTACACACACACGCACACACACACACACACACACACTCCCTCACTCTCACACTCATACCTTTCCAGAAAACCTAGAGGGCTTCTGATTTCATGTCCTTTTAACACAACATACTCACCCTTGCAGAATCTCTAGAGGGCTTCTGACTTCCTGTACTTTTGACACACACACACACACACAAACACCCTTGTAGAATCTCCAGACATTTTCTGACTTCGTGTTGTTTTCACACATACACACACACACACTCTGGTAGAATCTCTGGAGGGCTTCTAATATGGTTTACTTATTTCAAACACAACAAACACACACACACACACAGACCTTTGCATAATCAATATTGGGCTTCTGACTTCGTGTAATTTTTACCCTCACACACAAACACACACACACACATACAACCTTGCAGAATCTCTGGAGGGCTTCTGACTTTGTGTCCTTTTTACACAAACATACACACATACACACACCCTTGAAGAATCTCTAGTGGGCTTCTGACTTCGTGTCTTTTTACACAAACACACACACACCAAACACACATACACCCTGGTAGAATCTCTGGATGGTGGCTGACTTGCTGTCCTTTTTACACACACACACACACAAACACTTGAAGAATATCTAGAGGGTTTCTGAATTTGTGTCTTTTTACACACACACACACACACACACACACACACACACACACACACACACACTTACAGAACCTCTGGATGGCTTCAGACTCCATGTCCTTTTTACACACACACACACTTTTGCAGAATTAATAGTCGGTTTCTGATATGGTATCCTTTTTACACAAACGCACACAGACACATACACACACCTGTGCAGAATCTGTGGAGGACTTCTAACAACATGTCCTTTTTACACACACACACACACACACACACATACATGCATCCTTGCAGAATCGCAGGAATTCATCTCACGTCATGGAGTTTATACACATACACATACACACTCAAACTCATTCCCTTGCAAAATCACTTGAGGGTTTCTTACTTCGTGTTCTTTTTACAAACATACTTAAAACACACACAGACACACCCTTGCAGGATCTCTAGAGGGCTTCTGACTTGGTGTCCTTTTTACACACACGCACACAGACACACATACACACACCTGTGCAGAATCTTTGGAGGACTTCTAAAATGTCGTTTATAAACACACACATATCCATTGCAGAATCTCTAGAGGGATTCAGACTTCGTGTCCTTTTTACACACACACACACACACACATCCTTGCAGGAACTCTACAGCGATTCTAAATTCCTATCCTTTTACACACGCACACACACACTCACACGCTTGCATAATGCCTGCAGGGCTTCTGTCTTCATGTCCTTTTATACACACACACAGACACACAACCTTGCACAATCTCTAGAGTCCTTTTGATTTCTTGTCCTTTTTACACACACACACACACACACACACACTTCCAGAATCTCTAGAGGGCTTCTGACGTCATGTCCTTGTTAAACACATACACACACACACACACACACACACACACATCCTTGCAGAATTCCTGGATGGATTCTTACTTTGTGTCCTTTTTAAACACACACACACACACACACACACACACCCTTGCAGAATATCTAGAGGGTTTCTGAATGTGTGTCCGTTTCACATACACACACACACACACACACATCCACACCCTTACAGAACCTCTGGACGGCTTCAGACTCCATGTCCTTTTTACACACTCACACACACACACACACACACACTTTTTGCAGAATCAATAGTCGGCTTCTGACTTAGTGTCCTTTTTTCACACACGCACACAGACACACACATACACTTTTGCAGAATCAATAGTCGGCTTCTGACTTGGTGTCCTTTTTACACACACGCACACAGACCCATACACACACCTGTGCAGAATCTGTGGAGGACTTCTAACAACATGTCCTTTTTACACACACACACACACACAAAGACATACTCTTGCAGGATCTCTAGATTGCTTCTGACTTGGTGTCCTTTATACACACACATACACATACACCCTTCCAGAACTCTACAAGGATTCTGACTTCATGTCCTTTTTACACACACACACACACACACACACACACACACACACACACACATGCATCCTTGCAGAATCGCAGGAATTCATCTCACGTCATGTAATTTATACACATACACTCAAACTTATTCCCTTGCAAAATCACTTGAGGGTTTCTTACTTCGTGTTCTTTTTACAAACATACTTAAAACACACACAGACACACCCTTGCAGGATCTCTAGAGGGCTTCTGACTTGGTGTCCTTTTTACACACACGCACACAGACACACATACACACACCTGTGCAGAATCTTTGGAGGACTTCTAAAATGTCGTTTATAAACACACACACACACACACATCCCTTGCAGAATCTCTAGAGGGATTCAGACTTCGTGTCCTTTTTACACACACACACACACACACACATCCTTGCAGGAACTCTACAGCGATTCTAAATTCCTATCCTTTTACACACGAACACACACACTCACACGCTTGCATAATGCCTGCAGGGCTTCTGTCTTCATGTCCTTTTTATACACACACACAGACACACAACCTTGCACAATCTCTAGAGTTCTTTTGATTTCTTGTCCTTTATACACACACACACACACTCACACAAACACATCATTCCAGAATCTCTAGAGGGTTTCTGACTTTTTTCTTTACACACACACACACACACACACACACACACACCTTTGCAGAAACTATGGAGTGTTTCTGACTGCATGTGTACTTTTTACACACACACACACACACACATACAACCTTGCAGAATCTCTGGAGGGCTTCTGATTTTGTGTCCTTTTTACACAAACATACACACATACACACACCCTTGAAGAATCTCTAGAGGGCTTCTGACTTCGTGTCTTTTTACACAAACACACACACACACCACACACACATACACTTTGGTAGAATCTCTGGATGGTGGCTGACTTGCTGTCCTTTTTACACACACACACAAACACACACACACACAAACACTTGAAGAATATCTAGAGGGTTTTTGAATTTGTGTCTGTTTACTCACACACACACACACACACACACACTTACAGAACCTCTGGACGGCTTCAGACTCCATGTCCTTTTTACACACACACACACACACACACACACACACATACACTTTTGCAGAATCAATAGTCGGCTTATGACTTGGTGTCTTTTTTACACACACGCACACAGACACATACACACACCTGTGCAGAATCTGTGGAGGACTTCTAACAACATGTCCTTTTTACACACACACACACACACAAAGACATACTCTTGCAGGATCTCTAGAGTGCTTCTGACTTGGTGTCCTTTATACACACACACACACACATACACCCTTCCAGAACTCTACAAGGATTCTGACTTCATGTCCTTTTTACACACACACACACACACACACACACACAAACTCATTTTCTTGCCAAATCTCTGCAGTCCTTCTGACTTCGTGTCCTTTTTAAACACACACACACACACACATACACTTGTAGAATCTCTGGAGGACTTCTGATTTCATGTCCTTATTGCACACACACTCCCTCACTCTCACTCTGGAGGACTTCTGATTTCATGTCCTTATTACACACACACACACACACACACACACACACACTCCCTCACTCTCACACTCATACCTTTCCAGAAAACCTAGAGGGCTTCTGATTTCATGTCCTTTTAACACAACATACTCACCCTTGCAGAATCTCTAGAGGGCTTCTGACTTCCTGTACTTTTGACACACACACACACACACAAACACCCTTGTAGAATCTCCAGACATTTTCTGACTTCGTGTTGTTTTCACACATACACACACACACACTCTGGCAGAATCTCTGGAGGGCTTCTAATATGGTTTACTTATTTCAAACACAACAAACACACACACACACACAGACCTTTGCATAATCAATATTGGGCTTCTGACTTCGTGTAATTTTTACCCTCACACACAAACACACACACACACATACAACCTTGCAGAATCTCTGGAGGGCTTCTGACTTTGTGTCCTTTTTACACAAACATACACACATACACCCACCCTTGAAGAATCTCTAGTGGGCTTCTGACTTCGTGTCTTTTTACACAAACACACACACACCAAACACACATACACCCTGGTAGAATCTCTGGATGGTGGCTGACTTGCTGTCCTTTTTACACACACACACACACACAAACACTTGAAGAATATCTAGAGGGTTTCTGAATTTGTGTCTGTTTACACACACACACACACACACACTTACAGAACCTCTGGATGGCTTCAGACTCCATGTCCTTTTTACACACACACACACTTTTGCAGAATTAATAGTCGGTTTCTGATATGGTATCCTTTTTACACAAACGCACACAGACACATACACACACCTGTGCAGAATCTGTGGAGGACTTCTAACAACATGTCCTTTTTACACACACACACACACACACACACACAAAGACATACTCTTGCAGGATCTCTAGAGTGCTTCTGACTTGGTGTCCTTTATACACACACACACACACACATACACCCTTCCAGAACTCTACAATGATTCTGACTTTATGTCCTTTTTACACACAAACACACCATTGCAGAATCAATAGAGGTCTTCTGACTTCATGTCCTTTTTACACACACACACACACACACACACACCCTTACAGAACCTCTGGAGGGCTTCTGATTTCATGTCCTTTTTACACACACACACACACACACACACACTTTTGCAGAATCAATAGTCGTCTTCTGACTTCGTGTCCTTTTTACAAACACACACACACACACACACCCTTGCAGAATTTCTAGAGGGCTTCTGAATTTGTGACCTTATTACACACGCACACACTCACACACATAAAACCTTGCAGAATCTCTTGAGAGCTTCATACTTGGTCTCCTTTTTACAAACACACACACACACACATCATGCAGAATCTCTAGATGGCTTCTGACTTCAGGATCTTTTTACACACACACACACACACCTTTGCAGAAACTATGGAGTGTTTCTGACTTCATGTGTCCTTTTTACACACACTCACACACACACACACCCTTGCAGAATCTCTTGAGGTCTTCTGACGTCATGTCCTTGTTACACGCACACACTTGCATAATCTCTGGGGGTCTGACTTCGTGTCCTTTTTACACACACACTCACACACACACCCTTCCTCACACTGATACTCATACCTTTGGAAAATTCCTAGAGGGCTTCTGACTTCCTGTCCTTTTTACACACACACACACACACACACACATATCCTTGCAGAATTCCTGGATGGCTTCTTACTTTGTGTCCTTTTTAAACACACACACACACACACACAGATACACACACCCTTGCAGAAATTCTAGAGGGCTTCGGACTTCGTGTTCTTTTTACGCACGCACACACACACACACACACACACACAGACATGCATGCACCCTTGCAGAGTCTCTGGAATGCTTCTGACTTCGTGTTCTTTTTACACACACACACACACACACACACACA
>NW_027459612.1:227500-230000 GCF_050624435.1 Tenrec ecaudatus
TTTTTTATACACACACACACACACCCTTACAGAACCTCTGGAGGGCTTCTGATTTCATGTCCTTTTTTCACACACACACACACACACACACACACTTTTGCAGAATCAATAGTCGGTTTCTGACTTTGTGTCCTTTTTACAAACACCCACACACACACACGCCCTTGCAGAAATTCTAGAGGGCTTCTGAATTTGTGACCTTATTACACACGCACACACTCACACACATAAAACCTTGCAGAATCTCTTGAGAGCTTCATACTTGGTCTCCTTTTTACAAACACACACACACACCATGGCAGAATCTCTAGATGGCTTCTGACTTCAGGATCTTTTTACACACACACACACACACACACACACACACCTTTGCAGAAACTATGGAGTGTTTCTGACTTCATGTGTCCTTTTTACACACACTCTCACACACACACACACACCCTTGCAGAATCTCTTGAGGGCTTCTGACGTCATGTCCTTGTTACACAAACACACACTTGCATAATCTCTGGGGGGTCTGACTTCGTATCCTTTTTACACACACACACTCACACACACACCCTCCCTCACACTGATACTCATACCTTTGTAAAATTCCTAGAGGGCTTCTGACTTCCTTAACTTTTTATACACACACACACACACACACTCACACACATCCTTGCAGAATTCCTGGATGGATTCTTACTTTGTGTCATTTTTAAACACACACACACACACACACACACACACACACACTCCAAACTCATTTTCTTGCAAAATCTCTGCAGTCCTTCTGACTTCGTGTCCTTTTTAAACACACACACACACACACACACATACACTTGTAGAATCTCTGGAGGACTTCTGATTTCATGTCCTTATTACACACACACACACACACACACACTCCCTCACTCTCACTCTGGAGGACTTCTGATTTCATGTCCTTATTACACACACACACACACACACACACACTCCCTCACTCTCACACTCATACCTTTCCAGAAAACCTAGAGGGCTTCTGATTTCGTGTCCTTTTAACACAACACACTCACCCTTGCAGAATCTCTAGAGGGCTTCTGACTTCCTGTACTTTTGACACACACAGACACCCTTGCAGAATCTCCAGACATTTTCTGACTTCGTGTTGTTTTCACACATACACACACACACACACACTCTGGCAGAATCTCTGGAGGGCTTCTAATATGGTTTACTTATTTCAAACACAACAAACACACACACACAGACCTTTGCATAATCAATATTGGGCTTCTGACTTCGTGTAATTTTTACCCTCACACACACACACACATACAACCTTGCAGAATCTCTGGAGGGCTTCTGACTTTGTGTCCTTTTTACACAAACATACACACATACACACACCCTTGAAGAATCTCTAGAGGGCTTCTGACTTCGTGTCTTTTTACACAAACACACACACACCACACACACATACACCCTTGTAGAATCTCTGGATGGTGGCTGACTTGCTGTCCTTTTTACACACACACACACACACACACAAACCCTTGCAGAATATCTAGAGGGTTTCTGAATTTGTGTCTGTTGTACACACACACACACACACACACACACACCCTTACAGAACCTCTGGACGGCTTCAGATTCCATGTCCTTTTTACACACACACACACACACACACACACACACACACTTTTGCAGAATCAATAGTCGGCTTCTGACTTGGTATCCTTTTTACACACACACACAGACAGACACACATACACACACCTGTGCAGAATCTGTGGAGGACTTCTAACAACATGTCCTTTTTACACACACACACACACACACACACTCAAAGATATACTCTTGCAGGATCTCTAGAGTGCTTCTGACTTGGTGTCCTTTATACACACACACACATACACCCTTCCAGAACTCTACAAGGATTCTGACTTCATGTCCTTTTTACACACACACACACACACACACACAAATTCATTTTCTTGCCAAATCTCTGCAGTCCTTCTGACTTCGTGTCCTTTTTAAACACACACACACACACACACACACACACTTGTAGAATCTCTGGAGGACTTCTGATTTCATGTCCTTTTTACACACACACACACACACTCCCTCACTCTCACACTGATACCTTTCCAGAAAACCTAGAGGGCTTCTGATTTCATGTCCTTTTAACACAACACACTCACCCTTGCAGAATCTCTAGAGAGCTTCTGACTTCCTGTACTTTTGACACACACACACACAAACACTCTTGCAGAATCTCCAGACATTTTCTGACTTCGTGTTGTTTTCACACATACACACACACACACTCTGGTAGAATCTCTGGAGGGCTTCTAATATGGTTTACTTATTTCAAACACAACAAACACACACACACACACACAGACCTTTGCATAATCCATATTGGGCTTCTGACTTTGTGTAATTTTTACCCTCACACACAAACGCACACACACACATACACACACACATACAACCTTGCAGAATCTCTGGAGGGCTCCTGACTTTGTGT
>NW_027459612.1:235000-240000 GCF_050624435.1 Tenrec ecaudatus
TTATTTCAAACACAACAAACACACACACACAGACCTTTGCATAATCAATATTGGGCTTCTGACTTCGTGTAATTTTTACCCTCACACACAAACACACACATACAACCTTGCAGAATCTCTGGAGGGCTTCTGACTTTGTGTCATTTTTACACAAACATACACACATACACACACCCTTGAAGAATCTCTAGAGGGCTTCTGACTTCGTGTCTTTTTACACAAACACACACACACCACACACACATACACCCTTGTAGAATCTCTGGATGGTGGCTGACTTGCTGTCCTTTTTACACACACACACACACACACACACACACACAAACCCTTGCAGAATATCTAGAGGGTTTCTGAATTTGTGTCTGTTGTACACATACACACACACCCTTACAGAACCTCTGGACGGCTTCAGATTCCATGTCCTTTTTACACACACACACACACACACACACACGCACACACTTTTCCAGAATCAATAGTCGGCTTCTGACTTGGTATCCTTTTTACACACACGCAGACAGACACACATACACACACCTGTGCAGAATCTGTGGAGGACTTCTAACAACATGTCCTTTTTACACACACACACACACACACACACACACACAAAGATATACTCTTGCAGGATCTCTAGAGTGCTTCTGACTTGGTGTCCTTTATACACACACACACATACACCCTTCCAGAACTCTACAAGGATTCTGATATCATGTCCTTTTTACACACACACACACACACACACACACACACACACACACATTAATTTTCTTGCCAAATCTCTGCAGTCCTTCTGACTTCGTGTCCTTTTTAAACACACACACACACACACACACACTTGTAGAATCTCTGGAGGACTTCTGATTTCATGTCCTTTTTACACACACACACACACACACTCCCTCACTCTCACACTCATACCTTTCCAGAAAACCTAGAGGGCTTCTGATTTCATGTCCTTTTAACACAACACACTCACCCTTGCAGAATCTCTAGAGGGCTTCTGACTTCCTGTACTTTTGACACACACACACACAAACACCCTTGCAGAATCTCCAGATATTTTCTGACTTCGTGTTGTTTTCACACATACACACACACACACTCTGGTAGAATCTCTGGAGGGCTTCTAATATGGTTTACTTATTTCAAACACAACACACACACACACACACACAGACCTTTGCATAATCAATATTGGGCTTCTGACTTCGTGTAATTTTTACCCTCACACACAAACGCACACACACACACACACACACACACATACAACCTTGCAGAATCTCTGGAGGGCTTCTGACTTTGTGTTCTTTTTACACAAACATACACACATACACACACCCTTGAAGAATCTGTAGAGGGCTTCTGACTTCGTGTCTTTTTACACAAACACACACACACCAAACACACATACACCCTGGTAGAATCTCTGGATGGTGGCTGACTTGCTGTCCTTTTTACACACACACACACACACACACACACACACAAACACCCTTGCAGAATATCTAGAGGGTTTCTGAATTTGTGTCTGTTTACACACACACACACACACACACCCTTACAGAACCTCTGGACGGCTTCAGACTCCATGTCCTTTTTACACACACACACACTTTTGCAGAATCAATAGTCGGTTTCTGATATGGTATCCTTTTTACACACACGCACACAGACACATACACACACCTGTGCAGAATCTGTGGAGGACTTCTAACAACATGTCCTTTTTACACACACACACACACACACACACACACACACACACACACACACAAAGACATACTCTTGCAGGATCTCTAGAGTGCTTCTGACTTGGTGTCCTTTATACACACATACACACATACACCCTTCCAGAACTCTACAGTGATTCTGACTTTATGTCCTTTTTACACACACACACACACACACACACAAACACACCATTGCAGAATCAATAGAGGTCTTCTGACTTCATGTCCTTTTTACACACACACACACACACACACCCTTACAGAACCTCTGGAGGGCTTCTGATTTCATGTCCTTTTTACACACACACACACACACACACACACACTTTTGCAGAATCAATAGTCGGCTTCTGACTTCGTGTCCTTTTTACAAACACACACACACACACACACCCTTGCAGAATTTCTAGAGGGCTTCTGAATTTGTGACCTTATTACACACGCACACACTCACACACATAAAACCTTGCAGAATCTCTTGAGAGCTTCATACTTGGTCTCCTTTTTACAAACACACACACACACACATCATGCAGAATCTCTAGATGGCTTCTGACTTCAGGATCTTTTTACACACACACACACACACCTTTGCAGAAACTATGGAGTGTTTCTGACTTCATGTGTCCTTTTTACACACACTCACACACACACACCCTTGCAGAATCTCTTGAGGTGTTCTGACGTCATGTCCTTGTTACACGCACACACTTGCATAATCTCTGGGGGTCTGACTTCGTGTCCTTTTTACACACACACTCACACACACACCCTACCTCACACTGATACTCATACCTTTGGAAAATTCCTAGAGGGCTTCTGACTTCCTGTCCTTTTTACACACACACACACAGATACACACACCCTTGCAGAAATTTTATAGGGCTTCGGACTTCGTGTTCTTTTTACGCACGCACACACACACACACACAGACATGCACGCACCCTTGCAGAGTCTCTGGAATGCTTCTGACTTCGTGTTCTTTTTACACACACACACACACACACACACACACACACATACATGCATCCTTGCAGAATCGCAGGAATTCATCTCACGTCATGTAATTTATACACATACACATACACACTCAAACTCATTCCCTTGCAAAATCACTTGAGGGTTTCTTACTTTGTGTTCTTTTTACAAACATACACACACACACAGACACACCCTTGCAGGATCTCTAGAGGGCTTCTGACTTGGTGTGCTTTTTACACACACGCACACAGACACACATACACACACCTGTGCAGAATCTTTGGAGGACTTCTAAAATGTCGTTTATAAACACACACACACACACACATCCCTTGCAGAATCTCTAGAGGGATTCAGACTTCGTGTCCTTTTTACACACACACACACACACACACACATCCTTGCAGGAACTCTACAGCGATTCTAAATTCCTATCCTTTTACACACTCACACGCTTGCATAATGCCTGCAGGGCTTCTGTCTTCATGTCCTTTTTATACACACACACAGGCACACAACCTTGCACAATCTCTAGAGTCCTTTTGATTTCTTGTCCTTTTTACACACACACACACACACACACACACACCTTTGCAGAAACTATGGAGTGTTTCTGATTTCATGTGTCCTTTTTACACACACACACACACACACACACATACAACCTTGCAGAATCTCTGGAGGGCTTCTGACTTTGTGTCATTTTTACACAAACATACACACATACACACACCCTTGAAGAATCTCTAGAGGGCTTCTGACTTCGTGTCTTTTTACACAAACACACACACACCACACACACATATACCCTTGTAAAATCTCTGGATGGTGGCTGACTTGCTGTCCTTTTTACACACACACACGCACACACACACACACACACACACAAACCCTTGCAGAATATCTAGAGGGTTTCTGAATTTGTGTCTGTTGTACACACACACACACACACCCTTACAGAACCTCTGGACGGCTTCAGATTCCATGTCCTTTTTACACACACACACACACACACACACACACACACACACACACTTTTCCAGAATCAATAGTCGGCTTCTGACTTGGTATCCTTTTTACACACACGCAGACAGACACACATACACACACCTGTGCAGAATCTGTGGAGGACTTCTAACAACATGTCCTTTTTACACACACACACACACACACACACACACACAAAGATATACTCTTGCAGGATCTCTAGAGTGCTTCTGACTTTGTGTCCTTTATACACACACACACATACACCCTTCCAGAACTCTACAAGGATTCTGACTTCATGTCCTTTTTACACACACACACACACACACACACACACAAATTCATTTTCTTGCCAAATCTCTGCAGTCCTTCTGACTTCGTGTCCTTTTTAAACACACACACACCACACACACACTTGTAGAATCTCTGGAGGACTTCTGATTTCATGTCCTTTTTACACACACACACACACACACACACACACACACAAAGATATACTCTTGCAGGATCTCTAGAGTGCTTCTGACTTGGTGTCCTTTATACACACACACACATACACCCTTCCAGAACTCTACAAGGATTCTGACTTCATGTCCTTTTTACACACACACACACACACAAACACACACAAATTCATTTTCTTGCCAAATCTCTGCAGTCCTTCTGACTTCGTGTCCTTTTTAAACACGCACACACACACACACACTTGTAGAATCTCTGGAGGACTTCTGATTTCATGTCCTTTTTACACACACACACACACACACACACACACACTCCCTCACTCTCACACTGATACCTTTCCAGAAAACCTAGAGGGCTTCTGATTTCATGTCCTTTTAACACAACACACTCACCCTTGCAGAATCTCTAGAGGGCTTCTGACTTCCTGTACTTTTGACACACACACACACAAACACCCTTGCAGAATCTCCAGACATTTTCTGACTTCGTGTTGTTTTCACACATACACACACACACACTCTGGCAGAATCACTGGAGGGCTTCTAATATGGTTTACTTATTTCAAACACAACAAACACACACACACAGACCTTTGCATAATCAATATTGGGCTTCTGACTTCGTGTAATTTTTACCCTCAAACACAAACACACACACACACATACAACCTTGCAGAATCTCTGGAGGGCTTCTGACTTTGTGTCCTTTTTACACAAACATACACACATACACACACCCTTGAAGAATCTCTAGAGGGCTTCTGACTTCGTGTCTTTTTACACAAACACACACACACCAAACACACATACACCCTGGTAGAATCTCTGGATGGT
>NW_027459612.1:242500-245000 GCF_050624435.1 Tenrec ecaudatus
ACACACCTTTGCAGAAACTATGGAGTGTTTCTGACTTCATGTGTCCTTTTTACACACACTCTCTCACACACACACACCCTTGCAGAATCTCTTGAGGGCTTCTGACGTCATGTCCTTGTTACACAAACACACACTTGCATAATCTCTGGGGGGTCTGACTTCGTATCCTTTTTACACACACACACTCACACACACACCCTCCCTCACACTGATACTCATACCTTTGTAAAAT
This sequence comes from Tenrec ecaudatus, assembly GCF_050624435.1. Taxonomy (NCBI): domain Eukaryota; kingdom Metazoa; phylum Chordata; class Mammalia; order Afrosoricida; family Tenrecidae; genus Tenrec; species Tenrec ecaudatus. Next base: position 242,733 of record NW_027459612.1, read on the forward strand.
TCCTAGAGGGCTTCTGACTTCCTTACCTTTTTATACACACACACACACACACACACACTCACACACATCCTTGCAGAATTCCTGGATGGATTCTTACTTTGTGTCATTTTTAAACACACACACACACACACACACTCCAAACTCATTTTCTTGCAAAATCTCTGCAGTCCTTCTGACTTCGTGTCCTTTTTAAACACACACACACACACACACATACACTTGTAGAATCTCTGGAGGACTTCTGATTTCATGTCCTTATTACACACACACACACACACACTCCCTCACTCTCACTCTGGAGGACTTCTGATTTCATGTCCTTATTACACACACACACACACACACACACACACTCCCTCACTCTCACACTCATACCTTTCCAGAAAACCTAGAGGGCTTCTGATTTCGTGTCCTTTTAACACAACACACTCACCCTTGCAGAATCTCTAGAGGGCTTCTGACTTCCTGTACTTTTGACACACACAGACACCCTTGCAGAATCTCCAGACATTTTCTGACTTCGTGTTGTTTTCACACATACACACACACACACACACTCTGGCAGAATCTCTGGAGGGCTTCTAATATGGTTTACTTATTTCAAACACAACAAACACACACACACAGACCTTTGCATAATCAATATTGGGCTTCTGACTTCGTGTAATTTTTACCCTCACACACAAACACACACACACACATACAACCTTGCAGAATCTCTGGAGGGCTTCTGACTTTGTGTCCTTTTTACACAAACATACACACACCCTTGAAGAATCTCTAGAGGGCTTCTGACTTCGTGTATTTTTACACAAACACACACACACACCAAACACACATACACCCTGGTAGAATCTCTGGATGGTGGCTGACTTGCTGTCCTTTTTACACACACACACACACACACACACACACAAACACTTGAAGAATATCTAGAGGGTTTCTGAATTTATGTCTGTTTACACACACACACACTTACAGAACCTCTGGACGGCTTCAGACTCCATGTCCTTTTTACTCACACACACACACACACACACACACACACACACACTTTTGCAGAATCAATAGTCGGCTTCTGACTTGGTATCCTTTTTACACACACGCACACAAACACATACACACACCTTTGCAGAATTTGTGGAGGACTTCTAACAACATGTCCTTTTTACACACACACACACACACACACACACACACACACACAAGACATACTCTTGCAGGATCTCTAGAGTGCTTCTGACTTGGTGTCCTTTATACACACACACACACATACACCCTTCCAGAACTCTACAAGGGTTCTGACTTCATGTCCTTTTTACACACACACACACACACACACACCCTTACAGAACCTCTGGAGGGCTTCTGATTTCATGTCCTTTTTACACACACACACACACACACACACAAACACACACTTTTGCAGAATCAATAGTCGGCTTCTGACTTCGTGTCCTTTTTACAAATACCCACAACGTCCTTGCAGAATTTCTAGAGGGCTTCTGAATTTGTGACCTTATTACACACGCACACACTCACACACATAAAACCTTGCAGAATCTCTTGAGAGCTTCATACTTGGTCTCCTTTTTACAAATACACACACACACACATCATGGCAGAATCTCTAGATGGCTTCTGACTTCAGGATCTTTTTACACACACACCTTTGCAGAAACTATGGAGTGTTTCTGACTTCATGTGTCCTTTTTACACACACTCTCACACACACACACCCTTGCAGAATCTCTTGAGGGCTTCTGACGTCATGTCCTTGTTACACACACATACACACACGCACTTGCATAATCTGTGGGGGTCTGACTTCGTGTCCTTTTTACACACACACACACTCACACACACCCTCCCTCACACTGATACTCATACCTTTGGAAAATTCCTAGAGGGCTTCTGACTTCCTTACCTTTTTACACACACACACACACACACACCCACACACACACACACATCCTTGCAGAATTCCTGGATGGATTCTTACTTTGTGTCATTTTTAAACACACACACACACACACACACACTCCAAACTCATTTTCTTGCCAAATCTCTGCAGTCCTTCTGACTTCGTGTCCTTTTTAAACACACACACACACACACACACACACACACACACATACACTTGTAGAATCTCTGGAGGACTTCTGATTTCATGTCCTTATTACACACACACACACACACACTCCCTCACTCTCACTCTGGAGGACTTCTGATTTCATGTCCTTATTACACACACACACACACACACAC
>NW_027459612.1:250000-267500 GCF_050624435.1 Tenrec ecaudatus
ACACACACATGCATCCTTGCAGAATCGCAGGAATTCATCTCACGTCATGTAATTTATACACATACACTCAAACTTATTCCCTTGCAAAATCACTTGAGGGTTTCTTACTTCGTGTTCTTTTTACAAACATACTTAAAACACACACAGACACACCCTTGCAGGATCTCTAGAGGGCTTCTGACTTGGTGTCCTTTTTACACACACGCACACAGACACACATACACACACCTGTGCAGAATCTTTGGAGGACTTCTAAAATGTCGTTTATAAACACACACACACACACACATCCCTTGCAGAATCTCTAGAGGGATTCAGACTTCGTGTCCTTTTTACACACACACACACACACACACACATCCTTGCAGGAACTCTACAGCGATTCTAAATTCCTATCCTTTTACACACGAACACACACACTCACACGCTTGCATAATGCCTGCAGGGCTTCTGTCTTCATGTCCTTTTTATACACACACACAGACACACAACCTTGCACAATCTCTAGAGTTCTTTTGATTTCTTGTCCTTTATACACACACACACACACTCACACAAACACATCATTCCAGAATCTCTAGAGGGTTTCTGACTTTTTTCTTTACACACACACACACACACACACACACACACCTTTGCAGAAACTATGGAGTGTTTCTGACTTCATGTGTACTTTTTACACACACACACACACACACATACAACCTTGCAGAATCTCTGGAGGGCTTCTGATTTTGTGTCCTTTTTACACAAACATACACACATACACACACCCTTGAAGAATCTCTAGAGGGCTTCTGACTTCTTGTCTTTTTACACAAACACACACACACACCACACACACATACACTTTGGTAGAATCTCTGGATGGTGGCTGACTTGCTGTCCTTTTTACACACACACACACACACACACACAAACACTTGAAGAATATCTAGAGGGTTTTTGAATTTGTGTCTGTTTACTCACACACACACACACACACACACACACTTACAGAACCTCTGGACGGCTTCAGACTCCATGTCCTTTTTACACACACACACACACACACACACACACACACACACACACACACATACACTTTTGCAGAATCAATAGTCGGCTTATGACTTGGTGTCTTTTTTACACACACGCACACAGACACGTACACACACCTGTGCAGAATCTGTGGAGGACTTCTAACAACATGTCCTTTTTGCACACACACACACACACACACACAAAGACATACTCTTCCAGGATCTCTAGAGTGCTTCTGACTTGGTGTCCTTTATACACACACACGCACATACACCCTTCCAGAACTCTACAAGGATTCTGACTTCATGTCCTTTTTACACACACACACTCACACACAAACACACCATTGCAGAATCAATAGAGGGCTTCTGACTTCATGTCCTTTTTAAACAGACACACACACACACCCTTACAGAACCTCTGGAGGGCTTCTGATTTCATGTCCTTTTTACAAACACCCCCCCACACAAACGACCTTGCAGAATTTCTAGAGGGCTTCTGACTTTGTGACCTTATTACACACGCACACACTCACACACATAAAACCTTGCAGAATCTCTTGAGAGCTTCATACTTGGTCTCCTTTTTACAAAAACACACACACATCATGGCAGAATCTCTAGATGGCTTCTGACTTCAGGATCTTTTTACACACACACACACACACACACACACACACCTTTGCAGAAACTATGGAGTGTTTCTGACTTCATGTGTCCTTTTTACACACACTCACACACACACCCTTGCAGAATCTCTTGAGGCCTTCTGACGTCATGTCCTTGTTAAACACACACACACACACACACACACACACACTTGCATAATCTCTGGAGGGCTTCTGACTTCGTGTCCTTTTTACACACACACTCACACACACACCCTCCCTCACACTGATACTCATACCTTTGGAAAATTCCTAGAGGGCTTCTGACTTCCTGTCCTTTTTACACACACACACACACACACACACATCCTTGCAGAATTCCTGGATGGCTTCTTACTTTGTGTCCTTTTTAAACACACACACACACACACACACACACAGATACACACACCCTTGCAGAAATTCTAGAGGGCTTCGGACTTCGTGTTCTTTTTACGCACACACACACACACACACACAGACATGCACGCACCCTTGCAGAGTCTCTGGAATGCTTCTGACTTCGTGTTCTTTTTACACACACACACACACACACACACACACACATACATGCATCCTTGCAGAATCGCAGGAATTCATCTCACGTCATGGAGTTTATACACATACACATACACACTCAAACTCATTCCCTTGCAAAATCACTTGAGGGTTTCTTACTTCGTGTTCTTTTTACAAACATACTTAAAACACACACAGACACACCCTTGCAGGATCTCTAGAGGGCTTCTGACTTGGTGTCCTTTTTACACACACGCACACAGACACACATACACACACCTGTGCAGAATCTTTGGAGGACTTCTAAAATGTCGTTTATAAACACACACATATCCATTGCAGAATCTCTAGAGGGATTCAGACTTCGTGTCCTTTTTACACACACACACACACACACACATCCTTGCAGGAACTCTACAGCGATTCTAAATTCCTATCCTTTTACACACGCACACACACACTCACACGCTTGCATAATGCCTGCAGGGCTTCTGTCTTCATGTCCTTTTATACACACACACAGACACACAACCTTGCACAATCTCTAGAGTCCTTTTGATTTCTTGTCCTTTTTACACACACACACACACACACACACACACACACACACTTCCAGAATCTCTAGAGGGCTTCTGACGTCATGTCCTTGTTAAACACATACACACACACACACACACATCCTTGCAGAATTCCTGGATGGATTCTTACTTTGTGTCCTTTTTAAACACACACACACACACACACACACACCCTTGCAGAATATCTAGAGGGTTTCTGAATGTGTGTCCGTTTCACATACACACACACACACACACACACATCCACACCCTTACAGAACCTCTGGACGGCTTCAGACTCCATGTCCTTTTTACACACTCACACACACACACACACACACTTTTTGCAGAATCAATAGTCGGCTTCTGACTTAGTGTCCTTTTTTCACACACGCACACAGACACACACATACACTTTTGCAGAATCAATAGTCGGCTTCTGACTTGGTGTCCTTTTTACACACACGCACACAGACCCATACACACACCTGTACAGAATCTGTGGAGGACTTCTAACAACATGTCCTTTTTACACACACACACACACACAAAGACATACTCTTGCAGGATCTCTAGATTGCTTCTGACTTGGTGTCCTTTATACACACACACACACATACACCCTTCCAGAACTCTACAAGGATTCTGACTTCATGTCCTTTTTACACACACACACACACACACACACACACACACACACACACACATGCATCCTTGCAGAATCGCAGGAATTCATCTCACGTCATGTAATTTATACACATACACTCAAACTTATTCCCTTGCAAAATCACTTGAGGGTTTCTTACTTCGTGTTCTTTTTACAAACATACTTAAAACACACACAGACACACCCTTGCAGGATCTCTAGAGGGCTTCTGACTTGGTGTCCTTTTTACACACACGCACACAGACACACATACACACACCTGTGCAGAATCTTTGGAGGACTTCTAAAATGTCGTTTATAAACACACACACACACACACATCCCTTGCAGAATCTCTAGAGGGATTCAGACTTCGTGTCCTTTTTACACACACACACACACACACACACATCCTTGCAGGAACTCTACAGCGATTCTAAATTCCTATCCTTTTACACACGAACACACACACTCACACGCTTGCATAATGCCTGCAGGGCTTCTGTCTTCATGTCCTTTTTATACACACACACAGACACACAACCTTGCACAATCTCTAGAGTTCTTTTGATTTCTTGTCCTTTATACACACACACACACACTCACACAAACACATCATTCCAGAATCTCTAGAGGGTTTCTGACTTTTTTCTTTACACACACACACACACACACACACACACACACACACCTTTGCAGAAACTATGGAGTGTTTCTGACTTCATGTGTACTTTTTACACACACACACACACACATACAACCTTGCAGAATCTCTGGAGGGCTTCTGATTTTGTGTCCTTTTTACACAAACATACACACATACACACACCCTTGAAGAATCTCTAGAGGGCTTCTGACTTCGTGTCTTTTTACACAAACACACACACACACCACACACACATACACTTTGGTAGAATCTCTGGATGGTGGCTGACTTGCTGTCCTTTTTACACACACACACACACACACACAAACACTTGAAGAATATCTAGAGGGTTTTTGAATTTGTGTCTGTTTACTCACACACACACACACACACACACACTTACAGAACCTCTGGACGGCTTCAGACTCCATGTCCTTTTTACACACACACACACACACACACACACACACACACACATACACTTTTGCAGAATCAATAGTCGGCTTATGACTTGGTGTCTTTTTTACACACACGCACACAGACACATACACACACCTGTTCAGAATCTGTGGAGGACTTCTAACAACATGTCCTTTTTACACACACACACACACACAAAGACATACTCTTGCAGGATCTCTAGAGTGCTTCTGACTTGGTGTCCTTTATACACACACACACACACATACACCCTTCCAGAACTCTACAAGGATTCTGACTTCATGTCCTTTTTACACACACACACACACACACACACACACACAAACTCATTTTCTTGCCAAATCTCTGCAGTCCTTCTGACTTCGTGTCCTTTTTAAACACACACACACACACACATACACTTGTAGAATCTCTGGAGGACTTCTGATTTCATGTCCTTATTGCACACACACTCCCTCACTCTCACTCTGGAGGACTTCTGATTTCATGTCCTTATTACACACACACACACACACACACACACTCCCTCACTCTCACACTCATACCTTTCCAGAAAACCTAGAGGGCTTCTGATTTCATGTCCTTTTAACACAACATACTCACCCTTGCAGAATCTCTAGAGGGCTTCTGACTTCCTGTACTTTTGACACACACACACACACACAAACACCCTTGTAGAATCTCCAGACATTTTCTGACTTCGTGTTGTTTTCACACATACACACACACACACTCTGGCAGAATCTCTGGAGGGCTTCTAATATGGTTTACTTATTTCAAACACAACAAACACACACACACACACAGACCTTTGCATAATCAATATTGGGCTTCTGACTTCGTGTAATTTTTACCCTCACACACAAACACACACACACACATACAACCTTGCAGAATCTCTGGAGGGCTTCTGACTTTGTGTCCTTTTTACACAAACATACACACATACACACACCCTTGAAGAATCTCTAGTGGGCTTCTGACTTCGTGTCTTTTTACACAAACACACACACACCAAACACACATACACCCTGGTAGAATCTCTGGATGGTGGCTGACTTGCTGTCCTTTTTACACACACACACACACACAAACACTTGAAGAATATCTAGAGGGTTTCTGAATTTGTGTCTGTTTACACACACACACACACACACACACACTTACAGAACCTCTGGATGGCTTCAGACTCCATGTCCTTTTTACACACACACACACTTTTGCAGAATTAATAGTCGGTTTCTGATATGGTATCCTTTTTACACAAACGCACACAGACACATACACACACCTGTGCAGAATCTGTGGAGGACTTCTAACAACATGTCCTTTTTACACACACACACACACACACACACACAAAGACATACTCTTGCAGGATCTCTAGAGTGCTTCTGACTTGGTGTCCTTTATACACACACACACACACACATACACCCTTCCAGAACTCTACAATGATTCTGACTTTATGTCCTTTTTACACACACACACACACAAACACACCATTGCAGAATCAATAGAGGTCTTCTGACTTCATGTCCTTTTTACACACACACACACACACACACACACACCCTTACAGAACCTCTGGAGGGCTTCTGATTTCATGTCCTTTTTACACACACACACACACACACACACACTTTTGCAGAATCAATAGTCGTCTTCTGACTTCGTGTCCTTTTTACAAACACACACACACACACACACACACACACCCTTGCAGAATTTCTAGAGGGCTTCTGAATTTGTGACCTTATTACACACGCACACACTCACACACATAAAACCTTGCAGAATCTCTTGAGAGCTTCATACTTGGTCTCCTTTTTACAAACACACACACACACACATCATGCAGAATCTCTAGATGGCTTCTGACTTCAGGATCTTTTTACACACACACACACACACACCTTTGCAGAAACTATGGAGTGTTTCTGACTTCATGTGTCCTTTTTACACACACTCACACACACACACACCCTTGCAGAATCTCTTGAGGTCTTCTGACGTCATGTCCTTGTTACACGCACACACTTGCATAATCTCTGGGGGTCTGACTTCGTGTCCTTTTTACACACACACTCACACACACACCCTTCCTCACACTGATACTCATACCTTTGGAAAATTCCTAGAGGGCTTCTGACTTCCTGTCCTTTTTACACACACACACACACACACACACATATCCTTGCAGAATTCCTGGATGGCTTCTTACTTTGTGTCCTTTTTAAACACACACACACACACACACAGATACACACACCCTTGCAGAAATTCTAGAGGGCTTCGGACTTCGTGTTCTTTTTACGCACGCACACACACACACACACACAGACATGCATGCACCCTTGCAGAGTCTCTGGAATGCTTCTGACTTCGTGTTCTTTTTACACACACACACACACACACACACATACATGCATCCTTGCAGAATCGCAGGAATTCATCTAACGTCATGTAATTTATACACATACACATACACACTCAAACTCATTCCCTTGCAAAATCACTTGAGGGTTTCTTACTTTGTGTTCTTTTTACAAACATACACACACACACAGACACACCCTTGCAGGATCTCTAGAGGGCTTCTGACTTGGTGTCCTTTTTACACACACGCACACAGACACACATACACACACCTGTTCAGAATCTTTGGAGGACTTCTAAAATGTCGTTTATAAACACACACACACACACACATCCCTTGCAGAAACTCTAGAGGGATTCAGACTTCGTGTCCTTTTTACACACACACACACACACACACACATCCTTGCAGGAACTCTACAGCGATTCTAAATTCCTATCCTTTTACACACGCACACACACACTCACACGCTTGCATAATGCCTGCAGGGCTTCTGTCTTCATGTCCTTTTTATACACACACACAGACACACAACCTTGCACAATCTCTAGAGTCCTTTTGATTTCTGGTCCTTTTTACACACACACACACACACACACACCTTTGCAGAAACTATGGAGTGTTTCTGATTTCATGTGTCCTTTTTACACACACACACACACACACACATACAACCTTGCAGAATCTCTGGAGGGCTTCTGACTTTGTGTCATTTTTACACAAACATACACACATACACACACCCTTGAAGAATCTCTAGAGGGCTTCTGACTTCGTGTCTTTTTACACAAACACACACACACCACACACACATACACCCTTGTAGAATCTCTGGATGGTGGCTGACTTGCTGTCCTTTTTACACACACACACACACACACACAAACCCTTGCAGAATATCTAGAGGGTTTCTGAATTTGTGTCTGTTGTACACACACACACACACACACACCCTTACAGAACCTCTGGACGGCTTCAGATTCCATGTCCTTTTTACACACACACACACACACACACACACACTTTTGCAGAATCAATAGTCGGCTTCTGACTTGGTATCCTTTTTACACACACACACAGACAGACACACATACACACACCTGTGCAGAATCTGTGGAGGACTTCTAACAACATGTCCTTTTTATACACACACACACACACACACACTCAAAGATATACTCTTGCAGGATCTCTAGAGTGCTTCTGACTTGGTGTCCTTTATACACACACACACATACACCCTTCCAGAACTCTACAAGGATTCTGACTTCATGTCCTTTTTACACACACACACACACACACACACACAAATTCATTTTCTTGCCAAATCTCTGCAGTCCTTCTGACTTCGTGTCCTTTTTAAACACACACACACACACACACACACACACACACTTGTAGAATCTCTGGAGGACTTCTGATTTCATGTCCTTTTTACACACACACACACACACACACACTCCCTCACTCTCACACTGATACCTTTCCAGAAAACCTAGAGGGCTTCTGATTTCATGTCCTTTTAACACAACACACTCACCCTTGCAGAATCTCTAGAGAGCTTCTGACTTCCTGTACTTTTGACACACACACACACAAACACCCTTGCAGAATCTCCAGACATTTTCTGACTTCGTGTTGTTTTCACACATACACACACACACACTCTGGTAGAATCTCTGGAGGGCTTCTAATATGGTTTACTTATTTCAAACACAACAAACACACACACACACACAGACCTTTGCATAATCCATATTGGGCTTCTGACTTTGTGTCCTTTTTACACAAACATACACACATACACACACCCTTGAAGAATCTCTAGAGGGCTTCTGACTTCGTGTCTTTTTACACAAACACACACACACCAAACACACATACACCCTGGTAGAATCTCTGGATGGTGGCTGACTTGCTGTCCTTTTTACACACACACACACACACACACACACACACACACACACAAACACCCTTGCAGAATATCTAGAGGGTTTCTGAATTTGTGTCTGTTTACACACACACACACACACACACCCTTACAGAACCTCTGGACGGCTTCAGACTCCATGTCCTTTTTACACACACACACACTTTTGCAGAATCAATAGTCGGTTTCTGATATGGTATCCTTTTTACACACACGCACACAGACACATACACACACCTGTGCAGAATCTGTGGAGGACTTCTAACAACATGTCCTTTTTACACACACACACACACACACACACACACACACAAAGACATACTCTTGCAGGATCTCTAGAGTGCTTCTGACTTGGTGTCCTTTATACACACATACACACATACACCCTTCCAGAACTCTACAGTGATTCTGACTTTATGTCCTTTTTACACACACACACACACACACACAAACACACCATTGCAGAATCAATAGAGGTCTTCTGACTTCATGTCCTTTTTACACACACACACACACACACACCCTTACAGAACCTCTGGAGGGCTTCTGATTTCATGTCCTTTTTACACACACACACACACACACACACACACACACTTTTGCAGAATCAATAGTCGGCTTCTGACTTCGTGTCCTTTTTACAAACACACACACACACACACACCCTTGCAGAATTTCTAGAGGGCTTCTGAATTTGTGACCTTATTACACACGCACACACTCACACACATAAAACCTTGCAGAATCTCTTGAGAGCTTCATACTTGGTCTCCTTTTTACAAACACACACACACACACACATCATGCAGAATCTCTAGATGGCTTCTGACTTCAGGATCTTTTTACACACACACACACACACCTTTGCAGAAACTATGGAGTGTTTCTGACTTCATGTGTCCTTTTTACACACACTCACACACACACACCCTTGCAGAATCTCTTGAGGTCTTCTGACGTCATGTCCTTGTTACACGCACACACTTGCATAATCTCTGGGGGTCTGACTTCGTGTCCTTTTTACACACACACTCACACACACACCCTACCTCACACTGATACTCATACCTTTGGAAAATTCCTAGAGGGCTTCTGACTTCCTGTCCTTTTTACACACACACACACAGATACACACACCCTTGCAGAAATTCTATAGGGCTTCGGACTTCGTGTTCTTTTTACGCACGCACACACACACACACACAGACATGCACGCACCCTTGCAGAGTCTCTGGAATGCTTCTGACTTCGTGTTCTTTTTACACACACACACACACACACACACACACACACATACATGCATCCTTGCAGAATCGCAGGAATTCATCTCACGTCATGTAATTTATACACATACACATACACACTCAAACTCATTCCCTTGCAAAATCACTTGAGGGTTTCTTACTTTGTGTTCTTTTTACAAACATACACACACACACAGACACACCCTTGCAGGATCTCTAGAGGGCTTCTGACTTGGTGTGCTTTTTACACACACGCACACAGACACACATACACACACCTGTGCAGAATCTTTGGAGGACTTCTAAAATGTCGTTTATAAACACACACACACACACACATCCCTTGCAGAATCTCTAGAGGGATTCAGACTTCGTGTCCTTTTTACACACACACACACACACACACACATCCTTGCAGGAACTCTACAGCGATTCTAAATTACTATCCTTTTACACACGAACACACACACTCACACGCTTGCATAATGCCTGCAGGGCTTCTGTCTTCATGTCCTTTTTATACACACACACAGACACACAACCTTGCACAATCTCTAGAGTTCTTTTGATTTCTTGTCCTTTATACACACACACACACACTCACACAAACACATCATTCCAGAATCTCTAGAGGGTTTCTGACTTTTTTCTTTACACACACACACACACACACACACACACACACACACCTTTGCAGAAACTATGGAGTGTTTCTGACTTCATGTGTACTTTTTACACACACACACACACACACATACAACCTTGCAGAATCTCTGGAGGGCTTCTGATTTTGTGTCCTTTTTACACAAACATACACACATACACACACCCTTGAAGAATCTCTAGAGGGCTTCTGACTTCGTGTCTTTTTACACAAACACACACACACACCACACACACATACACTTTGGTAGAATCTCTGGATGGTGGCTGACTTGCTGTCCTTTTTACACACACACACACACACACACACACAAACACTTGAAGAATATCTAGAGGGTTTTTGAATTTGTGTCTGTTTACTCACACACACACACACACACACACACTTACAGAACCTCTGGACGGCTTCAGACTCCATGTCCTTTTTACACACACACACACACACACACACACACACACACACATACACTTTTGCAGAATCAATAGTCGGCTTATGACTTGGTGTCTTTTTTACACACACGCACACAGACACATACACACACCTGTGCAGAATCTGTGGAGGACTTCTAACAACATGTCCTTTTTACACACACACACACACACAAAGACATACTCTTGCAGGATCTCTAGAGTGCTTCTGACTTGGTGTCCTTTATACACACACACACACACATACACCCTTCCAGAACTCTACAAGGATTCTGACTTCATGTCCTTTTTACACACACACACACACACACACACACACACAAACTCATTTTCTTGCCAAATCTCTGCAGTCCTTCTGACTTCGTGTCCTTTTTAAACACACACACACACACACATACACTTGTAGAATCTCTGGAGGACTTCTGATTTCATGTCCTTATTGCACACACACTCCCTCACTCTCACTCTGGAGGACTTCTGATTTCATGTCCTTATTACACACACACACACACACACACACACACACACTCCCTCACTCTCACACTCATACCTTTCCAGAAAACCTAGAGGGCTTCTGATTTCATGTCCTTTTAACACAACATACTCACCCTTGCAGAATCTCTAGAGGGCTTCTGACTTCCTGTACTTTTGACACACACACACACACACACAAACACCCTTGTAGAATCTCCAGACATTTTCTGACTTCGTGTTGTTTTCACACATACACACACACACACTCTGGCAGAATCTCTGGAGGGCTTCTAATATGGTTTACTTATTTCAAACACAACAAACACACACACACACACAGACCTTTGCATAATCAATATTGGGCTTCTGACTTCGTGTAATTTTTACCCTCACACACAAACACACACACACACATACAACCTTGCAGAATCTCTGGAGGGCTTCTGACTTTGTGTCCTTTTTACACAAACATACACACATACACACACCCTTGAAGAATCTCTAGTGGGCTTCTGACTTCGTGTCTTTTTACACAAACACACACACACCAAACACACATACACCCTGGTAGAATCTCTGGATGGTGGCTGACTTGCTGTCCTTTTTACACACACACACACACACAAACACTTGAAGAATATCTAGAGGGTTTCTGAATTTGTGTCTGTTTACACACACACACACACACACACACACACACACTTACAGAACCTCTGGATGGCTTCAGACTCCATGTCCTTTTTACACACACACACACTTTTGCAGAATTAATAGTCGGTTTCTGATATGGTATCCTTTTTACACAAACGCACACAGACACATACACACACCTGTGCAGAATCTGTGGAGGACTTCTAACAACATGTCCTTTTTACACACACACACACACACACACGCACACACACAAAGACATACTCTTGCAGGATCTCTAGAGTGCTTCTGACTTGGTGTCCTTTATACACACACACACACACACACACATACACCCTTCCAGAACTCTACAATGATTCTGACTTTATGTCCTTTTTACACACAAACACACCATTGCAGAATCCATAGAGGTCTTCTGACTTCATGTCCTTTTTACACACACACACACACACACACACCCTTACAGAACCTCTGGAGGGCTTCTGATTTCATGTCCTTTTTACACACACACACACACACACACACTTTTGCAGAATCAATAGTCGTCTTCTGACTTCGTGTCCTTTTTACAAACACACACACACACACACACACCCTTGCAGAATTTCTAGAGGGCTTCTGAATTTGTGACCTTATTACACACGCACACACTCACACACATAAAACCTTGCAGAATCTCTTGAGAGCTTCATACTTGGTCTCCTTTTTACAAACACACACACACACACATCATGCAGAATCTCTAGATGGCTTCTGACTTCAGGATCTTTTTACACACACACACACACACCTTTGCAGAAACTATGGAGTGTTTCTGACTTCATGTGTCCTTTTTACACACACTCACACACACACACACCCTTGCAGAATCTCTTGAGGTCTTCTGACGTCATGTCCTTGTTACACGCACACACTTGCATAATCTCTGGGGGTCTGACTTCGTGTCCTTTTTACACACACACTCACACACACACCCTTCCTCACACTGATACTCATACCTTTGGAAAATTCCTAGAGGGCTTCTGACTTCCTGTCCTTTTTACACACACACACACACACACACACACACATATCCTTGCAGAATTCCTGGATGGCTTCTTACTTTGTGTCCTTTTTAAACACACACACACACACACACAGATACACACACCCTTGCAGAAATTCTAGAGGGCTTCGGACTTCGTGTTCTTTTTACGCACGCACACACACACACACACACACACACAGACATGCATGCACCCTTGCAGAGTCTCTGGAATGCTTCTGACTTCGTGTTCTTTTTACACACACACACACACACACACACATACATGCATCCTTGCAGAATCGCAGGAATTCATCTAACGTCATGTAATTTATACACATACACATACACACTCAAACTCATTCCCTTGCAAAATCACTTGAGGGTTTCTTACTTTGTGTTCTTTTTACAAACATACACACACACACAGACACACCCTTGCAGGATCTCTAGAGGGCTTCTGACTTGGTGTCCTTTTTACACACACGCACACAGACACACATACACACACCTGTTCAGAATCTTTGGAGGACTTCTAAAATGTCGTTTATAAACACACACACACACACACATCCCTTGCAGAAACTCTAGAGGGATTCAGACTTCGTGTCCTTTTTACACACACACACACACACACACACACACATCCTTGCAGGAACTCTACAGCGATTCTAAATTCCTATCCTTTTACACACGCACACACACACTCACACGCTTGCATAATGCCTGCAGGGCTTCTGTCTTCATGTCCTTTTTATACACACACACAGACACACAACCTTGCACAATCTCTAGAGTCCTTTTGATTTCTGGTCCTTTTTACACACACACACACACACACACACACACCTTTGCAGAAACTATGGAGTGTTTCTGATTTCATGTGTCCTTTTTACACACACACACACACACACACATACAACCTTGCAGAATCTCTGGAGGGCTTCTGACTTTGTGTCATTTTTACACAAACATACACACATACACACACCCTTGAAGAATCTCTAGAGGGCTTCTGACTTCGTGTCTTTTTACACAAACACACACACACCACACACACATACACCCTTGTAGAATCTCTGGATGGTGGCTGACTTGCTGTCCTTTTTACACACACACACACACACACACAAACCCTTGCAGAATATCTAGAGGGTTTCTGAATTTGTGTCTGTTGTACACACACACACACACACACACACACACCCTTACAGAACCTCTGGACGGCTTCAGATTCCATGTCCTTTTTACACACACACACACACACACACACACACACACTTTTGCAGAATCAATAGTCGGCTTCTGACTTGGTATCCTTTTTACACACACACACAGACAGACACACATACACACACCTGTGCAGAATCTGTGGAGGACTTCTAACAACATGTCCTTTTTACACACACACACACACACACACACTCAAAGATATACTCTTGCAGGATCTCTAGAGTGCTTCTGACTTGGTGTCCTTTATACACACACACACATACACCCTTCCAGAACTCTACAAGGATTCTGACTTCATGTCCTTTTTACACACACACACACACACACACACACACAAATTCATTTTCTTGCCAAATCTCTGCAGTCCTTCTGACTTCGTGTCCTTTTTAAACACACACACACACACACACACACACTTGTAGAATCTCTGGAGGACTTCTGATTTCATGTCCTTTTTACACACACACACACACACTCCCTCACTCTCACACTGATACCTTTCCAGAAAACCTAGAGGGCTTCTGATTTCATGTCCTTTTAACACAACACACTCACCCTTGCAGAATCTCTAGAGGGCTTCTGACTTCCTGTACTTTTGACACACACACACACAAACACCCTTGCAGAATCTCCAGACATTTTCTGACTTCGTGTTGTTTTCACACATACACACACACACACTCTGGTAGAATCTCTGGAGGGCTTCTAATATGGTTTACTTATTTCAAACACAACAAACACACACACACACAGACCTTTGCATAATCCATATTGGGCTTCTGACTTCGTGTAATTTTTACCCTCACACACAAACGCACACACACACATACACACACACATACAACCTTGCAGAATCTCTGGAGGGCTCCTGACTTTGTGTCCTTTTTACACAAACATACACACATACACACACCCTTGAAGAATCTCTAGAGGGCTTCTGACTTCGTGTCTTTTTACACAAACACACACACACCAAACACACATACACCCTGGTAGAATCTCTGGATGGTGGCTGACTTGCTGTCCTTTTTACACACACACACACACACACAAACACCCTTGCAGAATATCTAGAGGGTTTCTGAATTTGTGTCTGTTTACACACACACACACACACACACACCCTTACAGAACCTCTGGACAGCTTCAGACTCCATGTCCTTTTTACACACACACACACACACACACATACACTTGCAGAATCAATAGTCGGCTTCTGACTTGGTGTCTTTTTTACACACACGCACACAGACACATACACACACCTGTGCAGAATCTGTGGAGGACTTCTAACAACATGTCCTTTTTACACACACACACACACACACACAAAGACATACTCTTGCAGGATCTCTAGAGTGCTTCTGACTTGGTGTCCTTTATACACACACACACATACACCCTTCCAGAACTCTACAATGATTCTGATTTCATGTCCTTTTTACACACACACACACACACACACACACACACACAAACACACCATTGCAGAATCAATAGAGGGCTTCTGACTTCATGTCTTTTTTATACACACACACACACACCCTTACAGAACCTCTGGAGGGCTTCTGATTTCATGTCCTTTTTTCACACACACACACACACACACACACACACTTTTGCAGAATCAATAGTCGGTTTCTGACTTTGTGTCCTTTTTACAAACACCCACACACACACACGCCCTTGCAGAAATTCTAGAGGGCTTCTGAATTTGTGACCTTATTACACACGCACACACTCACACACATAAAACCTTGCAGAATCTCTTGAGAGCTTCATACTTGGTCTCCTTTTTACAAACACACACACACACCAAGGCAGAATCTCTAGATGGCTTCTGACTTCAGGATCTTTTTACACACACACACACACACACACACACACACACACCTTTGCAGAAACTATGGAGTGTTTCTGACTTCATGTGTCCTTTTTACACACACTCTCACACACACACACACACCCTTGCAGAATCTCTTGAGGGCTTCTGACGTCATGTCCTTGTTACACAAACACACACTTGCATAATCTCTGGGGGGTCTGACTTCGTATCCTTTTTACACACACACACTCACACACACACCCTCCCTCACACTGATACTCATACCTTTGTAAAATTCCTAGAGGGCTTCTGACTTCCTTACCTTTTTATACACACACACACACACACACTCACACACATCCTTGCAGAATTCCTGGATGGATTCTTACTTTGTGTCATTTTTAAACACACACACACACACACACACACACACACTCCAAACTCATTTTCTTGCAAAATCTCTGCAGTCCTTCTGACTTCGTGTCCTTTTTAAACACACACACACACACACACACATACACTTGTAGAATCTCTGGAGGACTTCTGATTTCATGTCCTTATTACACACACACACACACACACACACTCCCTCACTCTCACTCTGGAGGACTTCTGATTTCATGTCCTTATTACACACACACACACACACACTCCCTCACTCTCACACTCATACCTTTCCAGAAAACCTAGAGGGCTTCTGATTTCGTGTCCTTTTAACACAACACACTCACCCTTGCAGAATCTCTAGAGGGCTTCTGACTTCCTGTACTTTTGACACACACAGACACCCTTGCAGAATCTCCAGACATTTTCTGACTTCGTGTTGTTTTCACACATACACACACACACACACACTCTGGCAGAATCTCTGGAGGGCTTCTAATATGGTTTACTTATTTCAAACACAACAAACACACACACACAGACCTTTGCATAATCAATATTGGGCTTCTGACTTCGTGTAATTTTTACCCTCACACACACACACACATACAACCTTGCAGAATCTCTGGAGGGCTTCTGACTTTGTGTCCTTTTTACACAAACATACACACATACACACACCCTTGAAGAATCTCTAGAGGGCTTCTGACTTCGTGTCTTTTTACACAAACACACACACACCACACACAAATACACCCTGGTAGAATCTCTGGATGGTGGCTGAC
>NW_027459612.1:272500-275997 GCF_050624435.1 Tenrec ecaudatus
ACACACACACACACACACACGCACACACTTTTCCAGAATCAATAGTCGGCTTCTGACTTGGTATCCTTTTTACACACACGCAGACAGACACACATACACACACCTGTGCAGAATCTGTGGAGGACTTCTAACAACATGTCCTTTTTACACACACACACACACACACACACACACAAAGATATACTCTTGCAGGATCTCTAGAGTGCTTCTGACTTGGTGTCCTTTATACACACACACACATACACCCTTCCAGAACTCTACAAGGATTCTGATATCATGTCCTTTTTACACACACACACACACACACACACACACACATTAATTTTCTTGCCAAATCTCTGCAGTCCTTCTGACTTCGTGTCCTTTTTAAACACACACACACACACACACTTGTAGAATCTCTGGAGGACTTCTGATTTCATGTCCTTTTTACACACACACACACACACACACTCCCTCACTCTCACACTCATACCTTTCCAGAAAACCTAGAGGGCTTCTGATTTCATGTCCTTTTAACACAACACACTCACCCTTGCAGAATCTCTAGAGGGCTTCTGACTTCCTTTACTTTTGACACACACACACACAAACACCCTTGCAGAATCTCCAGATATTTTCTGACTTCGTGTTGTTTTCACACATACACACACACACACTCTGGTAGAATCTCTGGAGGGCTTCTAATATGGTTTACTTATTTCAAACACAACAAACACACACACACACACAGACCTTTGCATAATCAATATTGGGCTTCTGACTTCGTGTAATTTTTACCCTCACACACAAACGCACACACACACACACACACACACACACATACAACCTTGCAGAATCTCTGGAGGGCTTCTGACTTTGTGTTCTTTTTACACAAACATACACACATACACACACCCTTGAAGAATCTGTAGAGGGCTTCTGACTTCGTGTCTTTTTACACAAACACACACACACCAAACACACATACACCCTGGTAGAATCTCTGGATGGTGGCTGACTTGCTGTCCTTTTTACACACACACACACACACACACACAAACACCCTTGCAGAATATCTAGAGGGTTTCTGAATTTGTGTCTGTTTACACACACACACACACACACACCCTTACAGAACCTCTGGACGGCTTCAGACTCCATGTCCTTTTTACACACACACACACTTTTGCAGAATCAATAGTCGGTTTCTGATATGGTATCCTTTTTACACACACGCACACAGACACATACACACACCTGTGCAGAATCTGTGGAGGACTTCTAACAACATGTCCTTTTTACACACACACACACACACACACACACACACACACAAAGACATACTCTTGCAGGATCTCTAGAGTGCTTCTGACTTGGTGTCCTTTATACACACATACACACATACACCCTTCCAGAACTCTACAGTGATTCTGACTTTATGTCCTTTTTACACACACACACACACACACACAAACACACCATTGCAGAATCAATAGAGGTCTTCTGACTTCATGTCCTTTTTACACACACACACACACACACACACCCTTACAGAACCTCTGGAGGGCTTCTGATTTCATGTCCTTTTTACACACACACACACACACACACACACACTTTTGCAGAATCAATAGTCGGCTTCTGACTTCGTGTCCTTTTTACAAACACACACACACACACACACCCTTGCAGAATTTCTAGAGGGCTTCTGAATTTGTGACCTTATTACACACGCACACACTCACACACATAAAACCTTGCAGAATCTCTTGAGAGCTTCATACTTGGTCTCCTTTTTACAAACACACACACACACACATCATGCAGAATCTCTAGATGGCTTCTGACTTCAGGATCTTTTTACACACACACACACACACCTTTGCAGAAACTATGGAGTGTTTCTGACTTCATGTGTCCTTTTTACACACACTCACACACACACACCCTTGCAGAATCTCTTGAGGTCTTCTGACGTCATGTCCTTGTTACACGCACACACTTGCATAATCTCTGGGGGTCTGACTTCGTGTCCTTTTTACACACACACTCACACACACACCCTACCTCACACTGATACTCATACCTTTGGAAAATTCCTAGAGGGCTTCTGACTTCCTGTCCTTTTTACACACACACACACAGATACACACACCCTTGCAGAAATTCTATAGGGCTTCGGACTTCGTGTTCTTTTTACGCACGCACACACACACACACACAGACATGCACGCACCCTTGCAGAGTCTCTGGAATGCTTCTGACTTCGTGTTCTTTTTACACACACACACACACACACACACACATACATGCATCCTTGCAGAATCGCAGGAATTCATCTCACGTCATGTAATTTATACACATACACATACACACTCAAACTCATTCCCTTGCAAAATCACTTGAGGGTTTCTTACTTTGTGTTCTTTTTACAAACATACACACACACACAGACACACCCTTGCAGGATCTCTAGAGGGCTTCTGACTTGGTGTGCTTTTTACACACACGCACACAGACACACATACACACACCTGTGCAGAATCTTTGGAGGACTTCTAAAATGTCGTTTATAAACACACACACACACATCCCTTGCAGAATCTCTAGAGGGATTCAGACTTCGTGTCCTTTTTACACACACACACACACACACACACATCCTTGCAGGAACTCTACAGCGATTCTAAATTCCTATCCTTTTACACACTCACACGCTTGCATAATGCCTGCAGGGCTTCTGTCTTCATGTCCTTTTTATACACACACACAGGCACACAACCTTGCACAATCTCTAGAGTCCTTTTGATTTCTTGTCCTTTTTACACACACACACACACACACACACCTTTGCAGAAACTATGGAGTGTTTCTGATTTCATGTGTCCTTTTTACACACACACACACACACACACACATACAACCTTGCAGAATCTCTGGAGGGCTTCTGACTTTGTGTCATTTTTACACAAACATACACACATACACACACCCTTGAAGAATCTCTAGAGGGCTTCTGACTTCGTGTCTTTTTACACAAACACACACACACCACACACACATATACCCTTATAAAATCTCTGGATGGTGGCTGACTTGCTGTCCTTTTTACACACACACACGCACACACACACACACACACACACAAACCCTTGCAGAATATCTAGAGGGTTTCTGAATTTGTGTCTGTTGTACACACACACACACACACCCTTACAGAACCTCTGGACGGCTTCAGATTCCATGTCCTTTTTACACACACACACACACACACACACACACACACTTTTCCAGAATCAATAGTCGGCTTCTGACTTGGTATCCTTTTTACACACACGCAGACAGACACACATACACACACCTGTGCAGAATCTGTGGAGGACTTCTAACAACATGTCCTTTTTACACACACACACACACACACACACACACAAAGATATACTCTTGCAGGATCTCTAGAGTGCTTCTGACTTGGTGTCCTTTATACACACACACACATACACCCTTCCAGAACT